>NC_086318.1:278899490-278901990 GCF_036172605.1 Pelobates fuscus | reverse complement strand
ACCTATCACGGTCTCAAGTTCATTACTACTTTTCCACAGGCTTACGCCCACGGTACGTTAATTCTTTACTATTATTTCTACTCAGACATACGGTCATACAGCCATCAGGCTCCGGAAAACACCAAAACCTGACCCGGTACTCAGCCATACCTTCAGGTACTTACGTCTATACCCAAATACGTCCAATCGTCACCCCAAGGCCTCATCCAGCCTTCTCACAAATATCTATTTCAGCCCAGTCACACACTTAAACCTTCCAGATCCCTCAATGCAGGATCTCACGTTGCGCCCCTAACAAACAACCTACTCCCAATTCAAATCATACGCCACCACGATACGCATAAATACGTCAACATCTGTCTTAAAGCCTCAGGACTCTTCCTCAAGGACCGCATAAGACGAGACTTACCACACTTATTACCACCAGAAGGTTCCAGATACCATTCGCAAGAAGTCAAGGTTAGTATCTACACAACATTCCAGTCCTCTCACCTTATCCTTAAATATACAATCGAACTGGCTACAGGGTCTAGGCTAATGCCTTAGCGCACCCTATCAGAAAACTCGTCCCAGCGAGGCCTTCCATCCCCCCCCACCTCAACACGGAGGTACGGCCCCACGCCCAAATCATAGTTACAAGCCTCGCATGCCCTACTACAGGGCGCTAGTCAGGGCCTCACCTGTCACGGCCACACGTTTTGATTTCTCTCTACTGTCACCGAGAGGCCAACATCCCGCCACCACGTCTGTGGCAACTACGTCATAAGCCAAATCATAGGTAGAGCCTCTCACCGCCACTTGGCATTAGCAGGGCTTCACCTATCCAAACATTCAACAGTTACGTTTTTCGCTTTGGCATCTAGCATTACAGTCCAGTTCTTCCATATACACCACCCCACATACCCCGCCTACTTACCTTACGCCCCTTCTAATATATCTTTCACATAATCATTCCTTTTAGAATGTCCCAAGAACCTATTCCAACCAAAGAATTGACAGAAGAAACTCCATTCACGCCTACCAGACCCGGGTCTCCAGGCGAATCACTCACTCTTTCAACCCCCACGTCCTTGAGAGCATGGACTAGTCCCAAAATTACGGCCGAGCTTAGGCTCAGGGGAATCCCCTTTCCGGCCACAGCTAGGAAGGCTGAACTTTATAGGCTACTTACTCACCAAGCCCCCGAGCCCAGGCCATGGACTAGCTCTCAAGGACAACCACCAAGCAACAGCACGGCCACCCAGGATACCCTGGCAGAGATCTTGGCCAATCTACAGACCCTCAATAGCAGGCTATCTAAGGTGGAAAGCGCCATCTCCTACCCAGGTACTACCACGGTAGTCCCAGTCGCTTTCACGGCTGTACCTACTATACCAACATGCCCTCCTATACTCCCCCCTCCAGCACCGGGCACAGCCATTACACCATTTGAGTCACCAGCACACTCCGTCCCTGACTCTATCAGGAAAGATATCCTAGACGGGAAGGATGTGTGTCTGGTGTCCTTGCTCATAGCCTCACAGGATGTACTTGAGAACAAGGCATTCAATTATGGTGATATCTCTGTGGTGCTCAAGACAAGGGATCCCAGGCTTAATCATCTGGTGGATTATCTCACCACAGGGTTCACTAAAGGGTTTCTCACGGGTATTGTAGCCATTCCCCCAGGTACACTAGAATGCCCTAATCTCCAGTCAGCACGTTTAGACCCAGTCTCCATAGACACTCTCATTGCCTCTGAAATCACCAACGGTTTCATGATCGGCCCCTTCACCTCTTCACCATTCTCCTCCTGGCACACTAACCCCATTGGTATTGCTATTCACAAATATTCTAATAAAAAAAAAAAAAAAAAGTCTAATTATTGATTTATCGGCACCGCACTCCTCTTTTGTTCCAAGCATAAACGCACTCATTGCAGCAGACAAATTCTCACTTCAGTACGTAACCATCGACGACGCCATACAGTCCATCATATCATCTGGTAATCGACCCTGGCTTAGCAAAACGGACATCACAAACGCGTTTAAATTACTACCCATGCACCCCTCACTCTGGCACTTACACGGTGTTAAATGGCGAGGGAAATATTACTTCTCTACACGACTCACTTTCGGTTCTCGAAGCAGCCCCAAACTGTTCGACATTTTCGCAGAGTCACTATGCTGGCTGCTTCTGAACGTCACCAGGTGTCACTCCGTTATCCACTACCTCGACGACTTTTTACTAATAGAGCCAGGGTCACCTTCACCCACAGCAATCAGAAGCACTACTGCATTATTTTCCACACTTGGAGTCCCTTTGTCCACAGCCAAAACTATAGGCCCCACAACTAAATTGACCTTTCTGGGGATAGAACTGGACTCGGTTAACGTCAGAGCTAGCCTCCCCCACGACAAACTGTCACGTTTGAGAGGGGAGATGACTTGTTCCTGCGGAATGATGTTTGCACTAGAAAAGAACTTCAGTCCCTTCTCGGATCCCTGAACTTTGCGATGCG
>NC_086318.1:278884490-278894490 GCF_036172605.1 Pelobates fuscus | reverse complement strand
GCCAGCACCACCCCAACCCGCTCCTTCAGAGGCTCAGCGGCCCGTCACTACCCCGCGGCCTAACGCCTCCACACACCTAGACGAGCAAACAGGGGCTGATAGATCGGTAGCCACTCACCCGATGGCGCCTGCAGAACCCGCCGACTGCACACCGACAACCAGACACGACCTGAAGGTCCTATTATCGGACTTTCATAAGATACTGGCGAATGAACTCGCTCCCATTAAAACGGACATGAAGGCCATCACGGACCGGGTACAGATCTCGGAGAGAGATATTGCAGATATCAAATTGCAGGTGACCGAGCTCCAGACTACGGTGCAACAGGTCCGGTCCCAGCACAGGGCCATCACTGCTCAAATCACGGCCATGGAAGACCGCCAACGCCGCACCAACATTAAAGTAAGAGGCATCCCAATGACAGTTACGGTAGACGAACTACCCCACTATGTCAGACGATTGCTGACTTCCATCCTGTCCCAGGCGGTGGCCAAAAAATTAAACATTGCAGGAATTTACCGCCTACCAGGTCCTGCGGGAGCATCCACCTCGGCGACGAGAGACGTCATTCTTCGATGTGCCACAGCCCATGACAAAATCCTGATAATGACGGCGATTAAGGGAAAAACGCCTCTACGATTCGAAGAGGCATCCCTGACATTCTATCAGGACCTCACAAAGGCAACGCTCTTATGGCGCAAAACGATCACGCCTGTGACCAGCACTCTCCGCTCAGCCAACATGGCCTACAGGTGGGGAATGAATGGATCCCTGACAGTAACCCTGAATGGCAGCCTACATACACTCACCTCGATAGAAGACGCAACTCCGTTCCTGACGGCCCTGGGCCTAAACCATTCACCGGAAAGCACACAAGCGAGAGCACCCAACCCCACTTCCACTTGGGACCCGATACACGCACCAGCCTTCATTCCGAGATCGACAGCTGCGGGAGCTGTAGCACCAGGAACCAGCTCGAGTGACGACCCGACCTGAAGGACTACTTGCCAGACTGGTGACCTGCTTGCATGGCCTGCCGGCCCTCAACTTATAGGACTGTCTGATGGGACTTTATATACGGCTCTCAACCGATGATGTTTTCTTCTATGTTATTATTATCCTTCCCTTCCCCCGTTCCAAACTTACCTTTGCGTTTTTGTACCCCACTCACACAAACTCTGGAGAAACGACAACCCCCTGGCACTACAGCTAAGGCTGGGGTCTCAGCAGTGGCGAATTCCCTCACAAATAGAGAGTGTTAATCTACTGCCACGCACAGTCACTGAGGGAACCCTGAACCTCTCCACATACCTCCCCCCCCCCCCCCCCCCCCGCTACTCCCTAGGTAAGGAGTAATCAAACCCAATACACCGGGTGACTAGACACCTCACGATAATGAGGCCTTAGCTCACCCCCAAAGGGATACCCAGCTTTTGGGCCAACACGACATATATATAATACAACCGCACCACACGTCGACACTGGTCCACAAGCTGACCATTACAGCCATAGGGCCCCATGACCACAACCTCAGCGTATGGTAAATTCACGCACTTAGCAGCAAGGATACATCCCTTCTGAACACCCAACGTCCCATAGACGAATCACCAGCTGCCAGGACTCACACAAAACACGCCTAGCATGTGAATCAATCTTCTTAGCATAACAAATGTACACAAAATATGACCCCTCTTTATTGATCTATCATTTTTTTTAAAAATGTGCAGCACCATCATATGCCACAATTCTCACGCTTCTCGAATTAACTGTTTGTAACTGTTGCGGCATGGCAAAAATTGTATGCTTAAACCTTGCGCACAAAAATGAAAAAATTATAAAATGAGGCTAGCAAATGTTTAGAGATGATATACATGGCATCGTATTGCTCCCGACATGTATGAAACTTTATTGTCTCCCTTCTTATATTCTGTACCCTCAAACTTTTATGCCTCAATAAAAAAGAGATTTACAAAAAAAAAAAAAAAAAAGTGAGAAAGGGATTCGCAAAACTTTTGAGATGTTTCTTCTTGGGGAAGCGAACAGTTAGGATTTGCTAGGAGGTTTGTTGTGCGAAAAAGCTCTGCCGCTGAGTTTTTCGCTTTTGTAATCTTATCTGTGAAATATAGTTTTTTCGTATTTTTAATACTAGATTTATATAATTTTAAAGATTTTAGATATTCCAGTTTAAGGTCGGCATTGTAATCTTTTCTCCACCGTTTTTCAGCTGCTCGACATCGCCATTTCATCTCTCTGGTCACCTGATTAAACCAGGGAGGGTTTTTATCTACTTGTCTTACTAGACAAGTTTTTTTCATAGGGGCTAGAAGCTCTATTGATTCTTCAATCACTGAATTAAACAGTAAGATTTTCTCTTCTACTGTATGGGAATCATGAAATGTAATGGGGTCCATTTTGCTGGAAAAAGTTGTGCTAAGAAGAGGTCCGGTGATTTTGGAAATATCTCGAGACCATGTGCAGATATTATTTCTTTTTGGGATGTGGGGGATTTTCTTCATTTCAACACCTACTGCCTCAAACTTGATCAAATTATGATCACTCCAGGCCGTGGGTTGAGGAGTAGCAGTCGAGGAAATCAACCCATTGTGAAAAATCCAATCTAGTGTATGTCCGGTTCTATGTGTAGGGCCGGATACTGCTTGATTATACCCTATGGTTTTAGCGTAGAGTATTAAACTCTGGGCATGAGAGTCCGTAGGAGAATCAGCCCATAAGTTAAAGTCTCCCAAAACGATGGAGGAGGTAAACTTAAGACTTATAGTAGTTAGCAGTTCAGATATCTCCTCCATAAAGACGGGGGTACTAGTATTGGGCGGATGATAAATAAGAGCTAGACCTGCCGTTTCCCTCTCAGTGCGCTGCCATAGGAGAGAGAGATATTCAAATGTGGTAAAGGATGTCACCTCCATCTCAATTTCCCTGATTTTAAGGTGTTCTTTAAAAATAATCGCAATCCCCCCGCCTCTTCTTGTGGCTCGATTATACATAAGTATGTGATATCCAGGGGGGGCCAATTCATCAAGACGAGGTGGGGTTGAGGGGGCGTGGCCGGACCGTGCATGAGAGCAGACGTGTAGTCTCAGAGCTCCGTGCCCTCGGCCTATACTAACAGCTAACAAAGCCTGCAAAAGAGCCCTCAATGGTCCGAACAAAGAGGCACCTGCTCCTGGGTACCCCTCACACCGGTTCCCCGAGGAACAGTAGAGGTACCTTAGACGATTTTGTGTCCACACCGTCGGACTCTCGCTCCGCCGGGCCTACTGCAAAGATGGCGTCGGCTTCCCCTGATGCAGAAAGCGCGGGAGCCCCCTCCGAAGACGGAGACCAGACAGATGCGCTGACACTGATACGGCAAGAACTCTCCCGGATCTCGTCCAGCATGCTCACTAAAGCAGACTCTACCGGGATGCTGAAAGAGTTCCGCGCAGCTATGCGAGAAGAGATCGCCTCCATGCGCACCGAGCTGACGGCAGTAGAGGTGAGGGTGGAGGCCCTTGAGACAGAAGCGGAGGCGAGCCGGTCCCAACACAGGTCTGCTGAGGTTGCCGCCACAAGACAGGGTAACCTCTTACTCACACTGAGACGGCAGGTTGAGGACTTAGAGAACCGGAGCCGCCGTCAGAACATCCGCATCCGCGGCCTACCTGAACCGGACTCAACCCCGCTGTCTGAGAAGGTACAGGCCCTGTTTAGGCAGATCCTAGGCCGCAACTGCCCGGAGACTATCCAATTCGACCGGATCCACAGAGCCCTGGGCCCCCCGAGGCAAGATGGGAAACCCAGGGATGTACTATGCTGCCTACACGCCTATAGCCTGAAAGACGCACTAATGGCGGCCACCAGGGGCTCAGACACCATATCAGACACCATATCGTTCCAGGGCGCAAACGTGGCGCTGTTCCAGGACCTCTCCGGCCTGACCTTAGACGCTAGGAGAGCACTTCGGCCCATAACGGCTATACTACGGGAGAAAAATGTGCCCTACCGCTGGGGCTTCCCGTTCAGCCTGCAGATTCGACAGGGCAATACCTGGCTGCACATCCGATGGCCGGACGATGTGGCCCCCACACTACGTGCGCTACACATCCCCTTCGTACGCACCCGTAACTGGCTTCTGGAGACACCACTGGCACCCAACCGAAGGCGAGGTACGGGCAGCCCACCGCCGGACACGCGGAGAGTGCGAGACTCCCCTGCTCGGATGCTTGGAGGCCCGGCGGGATCTGAGGAGTGACCTCCTACTAGAGCCCCCCCCCCCGTGCTGATCTGCATCACCATGAACTTGGGACGCTATCCAGTAACTAAGCTCACCTCCCCCCCCCCCCATATTGATAACTTTGGGTTAGCGTATTTATCAAGCGTCAGCCCCTCCCTGGGATTTGGGTGGGGGACTGGTTTCCAGACAACACCACCCGGATGGGACTCGGGTGAACTGGCTAAACGACCTAACTTGGATGTTGCTTTTGGGGTGGCTTGGGTAGGGGAAATGAATGTGAGTAAGAGGTAGCAATGGGTTCAGTAACATAAGGTGTGCTTCGAAGCCCGGGGGGTTGGGGTTTGAAGATTGGTCAGTTAGCCGTGAGTTAGGCCCCCTGCCCTGTAAAGTGTCAACCGAACCCAGATTAGTACCTAGACCTTAGTCCTAGTTTTGCTCAAATCAGACCGGCCGAGGGCCGGACGTTGTAGTTTACGACACACTAAATTTTTTCTTCACACTGTACCACATTTACACTGAATGTACTGAGTATACCTGTACGGTTTCTGTGTACGACCCCGAGGACAGACTGCGGGTTACAGACGGGAGGACCGCGGGCGACTGAGTTACTTAAAGGGATTGGGGACTCAGGCCTGTCGGACGCCTCCCACACAGTCAAGTCCACTCACTTTTGATAGCGGTTAATCCGCTATTTCCTGACCTCCCTCCCTACCTCGCTGACCCCCCCCCTTCTTCCCCCCCCCCACCCGACAGTTGCCCTACCCTTCCCCCCCCTCCCCTGACTGCAATCCTCCCTCCCTCCCCACTCTCTGAATCTACCCCCCCCCCCCTTTGTCGGCTATGGCGGGGAGCCCGGGTGGGGGTTTCGGCCCGGCCCCCCTGCGCCTCTGGACCAACAATGTGAGGGGCCTGAACACCCCGGAAAGGAGGTCTCATTTGCTCCGGTCCCTGTGGACGGCTCGGGCCTCTATAGCGTTCCTCCAGGAGACCCACTTTAAGGGTGCTGCTCCCCCCCCCTGGGGGACTCGAGGTTCCCAACTGGGTATTTCGCAAACCACCAGTCAGCTAAGAGAGCAGGTGTGGCAATTCTATTCGCCCAACACATCCCGTTTTGCTGCCTGGATACGAAAATAGATCCGAACGGGCGCTACTTATTTTTAAAGGGTACAATTGCCGACAAGAAATATACGCTGGCCACGATTTACGCCCCGAACTCGGGACAACACCGATTTCTCTCAAAGACCCTCCAACTCCTAGACCAGTTCCGAGATGGACTACTCATTGTAGCTGGGGACACAAATGTCCCATTAGACCCACGTCTCGACACCTCTAGAGGTTGCAGCTCGCACTCCGGTCTTTGTATCCGGACGGTCGGGAAGGCCCTGCGAGATTCGGGCTTGGCTGACGCTTGGAGAGTGCTCCATCCGGAAGACAGGGACTACTCGTTTTACTCACAGGTCCACCACGGTCACAGCCGCCTGGACTATATCCTGATTGCTCAGGAATACCTGCACCTCCTTCTGACCTGCGACATCCAGACGACAATTTGGTCAGACCATGCCCCGGTACTAGCCACGCTGCGCTCACCCTTGTTTAAACCAAGTGACAGACAATGGAGACTGAATGAACAGGTGCTTGGGGATTCAGTTGTGTGCACAGACACGAGAGAAGTCATTCGGCGCTACTTCCTGGAGAACCCGGCAACGGACACCTCTCCACAAGTTCGATGGGAAGCTCACAAATGTGTCCTCCGCGGCCACTTTATTAAGACCTGCACAAGACGCAAACGGGAACAAAATCACGCACTGAAGGACCTACACAAACATACAGCGGAGCTGGAAATAGTACACAGAGCCGAACCGACTGAAGACAATCTCCGCCCCCTGCTAGAGGCGAGGAGGAACCTACGTTCCCTCTTGTCCCGGAACCTGACGCACACACTCCACAAATCCCGGAGATTCTTCTATGAGAACTCAAACAAATGCGGTCGCCTGTTGGCCCGCATGCTCCGCAAGAAACGGAGGCAGTCCCGCATTACTCTCCTGCAAAAGGCTAATTCGCCCCCCGAACGGAGGCCACAAGCCATCATGAAAGAATTTGGAGAGTTCTATGCGAAACTGTACAACCTACCGAAGGAGGTAGGAGCGGAGGCAAAACTTCGGAGACGTGCCGACATTCGAGAATACCTGGAACAACATCTCACCCAGAAACTCACGCAGACCCAAGCCGAGGACCTGGACGCCCCCATCACCCTAGAGGAGCTCAAAGGAGCCCTTAAGGCGGCAAAAGCAAACAAGGCCCCGGGTCCTGACGGCTTCCCGGTGGGATATCTGCGGACATTTGAAGAGCTGCTCATGCCCGAACTACTGACAAGCCTTAATTCGTTGCTGGATGGCGGGTGGTTCCCGGAGGATACATTGATGGCCACAGTAGCGGTGGTCCCCAAAGAGGGTAAGGACCCCACGTCCTGCGCCAGCTATCGTCCTATCTCCCTCCTTAATGCGGACCTTAAGCTTTTCACGAAGATCCTGGCCCGCCAGATCTGGTGCACCCGGACCAAACAGGTTTCATCCCAGGACGCGAGGCGAAAGATAATACGACCAGAGCCCTCAATATCATCCATTCCGCTAAAACCACCTCCCGAGGGGGCCTCCTGCTCTCCACCGACGCCGAGAAGGCTTTCGACAGAGTCGACTGGCAATTCATGGAAGAAACCCTCCAGGCTATGGGTTTCGGCCCCAACATCCGATCATGGATAGCAGCCCTATATACGTCACCGAAGGCCCGCCTGAGGATTAACGGAGCACTATCCCCTGCTTTCCCCATCAGCAATGGCACGCGGCAGGGGTGCCCCCTGTCCCCCCTCCTGTTTGCCCTCACGCTAGAGCCCTTTCTGGCGGCGGTCAGACAGGATGGGGGTATTACGGGAATAAAAGTGGCCAAATCGGAACACAAAGTGGCCGCTTATGCGGATGACTTGCTCTTCTTTATCGGCAATCCGATAGTCACGCTTCCCAACCTGCTACGGTCCTTTCAAACGTATGGAGCACTCTCCAACTTGCGCCTGAATACAGAGAAATCCGAGGCTCTGCCCTTGGAGCTCCCCCCCGGCCTAACAACCCATCTGAGAGCAAACTTCCCATTTCGTTGGTGCACGCAACGCATTAAATACCTCGGCATCTGGCTGATGAGTGATCTAGCAAAGATGTACACGGAAAACTTCCTTCCCCTCCTACGGACACTGGCCGCGGACATGAAAAGATGGGGGGGATCCTGTATATCATGGTTCGGGAGGATAAACGCGGTGAAGATGAACCTCCTACCGCGCCTCCTATACTTGTTTCAGACGATCCCCATCAAAATCCCCAAAACCTTCTTCAACGAGATGTCCACGGCCATCCACCGCTTCGTCTGGGCCTCGGGAGTAGCCAGACTCCGATACACGCACCTGATTAGACCAAAACGCCAGGGTGGGGTGGCACTTCCCTCGATTCAAATATACTACCAGGCAGCTCACCTCCTCAGGGTGATAGAATGGCACGTGCTGGACACTGATAAACAATGGGTTAGTCTAGAGCGAGCTGCTTCCAAGGAGCGCCTGCCCTGGATTACCTGGTTGCCAAAACCCGCACAGACTAAAGAAATCCGGTCTCACCCACTCATTGGAGCTACCCTACAGATCTGGGCGACTCTACGGTACAAGCTCGACCTCACCACCAACCCTAATCCGCTGACCCCAGTGATCTATAATCCAGAGATTGCCGGCGGTTTGGCCCCCGGGGACATCATCGGCTTGGGTAACCCGAACGCCCCATGTCTTGGCGACTGGTGTGCAGACACACGTCTGAAACCTTTCGAGACACTAACCTCCTCAACACCTCCAACGGGGCTAGCCCGTTTCCGATACCAACAGATCCGACACTACCACAGCTCCCTCCAGGGAAAGCAACTACTATTCAGGAAAAAGACGGGCTTTGAGACCCTCTGTACGGAGAGTCGACATCTTCCACAAGGTATTTCTACGCTGTATTCCATGATATTGCAGGCTACCAGGCTCCCCCCTGCGAGATACCAATCTAAATGGGAACAAGTCACGGGGACTACCCTCTCTGAAATGGAATGGGAGAAAATACACGTCCTCGCCCATCAGGGTACGACCAGTGCGAAACTTCAAGAAACCAATTACAAGCTCATGATGAACTGGTATCGGACCCCCAATAGGCTTTTCCAGATGGGGTTGCTGCCATCGGCTAGGTGCTGGAGATGTGGAGCGGACGATGGCACGGACCTACACATCTGGTGGTCTTGCCCGCCCATCGAGGCATTCTGGCGACAAGTACACGAGAAACTACGCGAGATCCTTGACTCCGACATACCACTGCAACCCCTACCGATGCTACTCCACCACTCCACGATGCCCCTGGGAGCCTACAAGAGATCTCTTACGCGACACTTCCTAAACGCAGCCAAGAGCCTCATCCCCGCCCGCTGGAAATCCACAACAACCCCCACCATAGCTAACTGGATGGAAGCAGTAGAAGAGATATACAGTATGGAGAGCCTCACAGCTGACCTACAGGGGACGGCGGAAAAGTGCGCCCGGCTTTGGGCCCCCTGGATCGAATACATGGCTCGTGTACCGGCGGGTTCCCGGAGACGTGGGGCTGAATAGACGGGAGTGTGGGTGGACTCGGGTTGTTGGGCTATGGGCCGGGGTGTCGCTGGCGGACCCTCCCCCTGGTTTCCTCCCTGCTGCTGCCGACCCTCTCTCCCCCCCCCCTGTAATCCCTCCCCATCTGCCCTATACTACCATGCCCAAACAACAGTCCCCCCACTATATGGCCCTCTGACCTAGCTAAGGTTACGGATGTAACATACTGTATACAGACGACGAATCTACCCGCCTTCACCTGAGTTATATGGACCGAGGTGCCTACCTACTCCACCGGGCACCTAAATGACGTTGACAAGTCCTGACAAGGGACCCTTGACCACTCAGACTTACCCCCGACCTGTATCTCTCTCCCCCCCCCCCCCTCCCCCCCCATAGGGGGACAGACAGAGACCGACTAGGGACAATATAGTTGCGGAGTTGCACCGGTTCAGGGCATCTCCAATTAGGGTCTCAGTAAGGTGACAATTCCAACATTGAACTAAGCGATTAGTCAACCAAGCTAACATATACCTGGGCTTAAGTTTGAAATTATCTTATAAAGCTGAGTTAGGTGGCATATAAGACCTATCAAGCAATCTCTGTGATATAAGTACGACCCCCTAAGCTGAAAAAGGTCCTGTGTCCCCCACCTGACTCTGGGCGACTAAGTTGAGCCTCCCCGTTACAAGACGAGGCTGAAAATCCCCGGTTGGGTCTCCTGTTCCCACAATGTAGTGGAGAACACCCAACCCGCTTTGTTCACCTATTTCGATGTACTACCCCCACTATGTATGTTTACTCATTTTCCCTTATAACTGCTTAAATGTTTGTAATGTTATAATGTCTTTATAAAATCTAAATAAACACTCAGATTGTCAAAAAAAAAAAAAGACGAGGTGGGGTTGAGGGGGAAAACCATGTTTCTGTTAAAAACAAAAAATCAAGGTTATTATCCTTAATTACAATATTGATGGCCTCAGCGTTCTTAATTGCTGAGCGGGCATTCAATAGAGCACCCTTAAAAGACGGGCCATGATTACTCTTTAGAGTATTATTAGTCTTGCTAAGGTTGCTAGCCAAATTAAGAATAGTTTTAATCTGGGAGCTTCCA